>NC_091949.1:23589904-23612404 GCF_041260155.1 Ptychodera flava | reverse complement strand
TCGGAAGGTGTTTTGTTATAAAATTTGTCAATTTGTTTGAGAAGGTCATCGTTGTTGTTTGCTTGTTTTATGTATTCTGAAGCTACATTTGTGACAAAGTTGTTAAAAGTGTCAGCAATATCTTTATTGTTTATCTATCTATCTATCTATCTATCTATCTATCTATCTATCTATCTATCTATCTATCTATCTATCTATCTATCTGTCTGTCTGTCTGTCTGTCTGTCGTCTGTCTGTCTGTCTGTCTGTCTGGTCTGTCTGTCTATCTATCTATCTATCTATCTATCTATCTATCTATCTATCTATCTATCTATCTATCGTTCTATCTCTATATTTATTTTACACACTATATATCTCTTTATCCATCTATTTATATATGTAATCTATCTCTATATCTCTCTATTTTTCACTTATCAACCTATCTGACTCTCTTTGTCTGTTTCTTTATATACGGACTAATAAATCTCTAAAAACGTTTTCAGCAAACCAATCAATCAATCAATCAATCAATCAGTCAATCCATCAATCAATGAATCAATCAATGAATCGATCAACAAATTCATAAAACTTTTTGACAAATCAATTTTACACGCTTCCAATTGGTTAAGCCATGTGCCATCCACTTGTTTGTATATTTGTCTGTGTATATTTGATTTTTCAACATTATCGAGAATACAAGAAGATAACAAGTTCATTGCGTTATGTTATATGTGTAGAGATTTGTATACTTTTCATCTAATTCAGAAAGTAGTTTTTGATTGATTTTTGATATTTTAATAAAAAAATTGCACAAAATGATATAAAAAATAAAAACTCACAATTGTTTGCATCATGATGGTCATCTGGTAAGAATATATCGCTTTCTTTTTGCATTTAGTAAATCACCATCAGCTTCACAGTGTTGGGACGTCGACACTGTCAGAAAATATGAACACAAAAATTTATTTCATATCATTATCTATCTATCTATCTATGTATCTATCTATGTATCTATCTATGTATCTATCTATGTATCTATCTATCTATCTATCTATGTATCTATCTATGTATCTATCTATCTATCTATCTATCTATCTATCTATCTATCTATCTATCTATCTATGTATCTATCTATCTATCTATCTATCTATCTATCTATCTCTCTATATATATATCGAACTATCTACCTATATATATATATATATATATATATATATATATATATATATATATATATATATATATATATATATATATATATATATATATATATATATATATATATATATATATATATATATATATCAATCGGTCTGTGTGGATCTATCTATGCCTCTATCCCTTCAACCCTCTGTCCCTCCATCATCTATCTCTCTATCTTTCTATCGACTTTTTAAGTCATCAATCATCGATTCATCATGATTGACTAACTACATTATCGATCGAACTATATCTATGTCTGCCCTTCTAACCTATCGAGAATGCAGGACGATAAGACACCTGTTGCTCGGTATTCATATATCTTTCTGTTTTTGGTCATATTTTCATCATTTTTAGCTCACGTGTTCACACATGTGAACTTATGTCATAGCCATGTCTCTCTGTCTGTCTGTCTGACTGTCTGTTTGTCTGTGTATCTTTTTTTTTGTGTGTGTGTGTGTCTGTCTGTCCGTCTGTTTACACGATAACTCAAAAACGCCTGGACAGATTTAAGTCCGATTTGGTAGACACGTACCATATGGTACTTGAAAGAACTGATTAGACTTTGGTCAGTGTGGCTTGCACATAAATGAAGTTATGCAATATCACTTTTTTATGGAGATGTCCTATGGAGACAGTAATGACAGTGTCGACATATATCAAGCAATACTGCAAAAAAGTTCATGAAACTTTTAACAGATGACAATCTCAGAACATTATTGTTATGTAGGTCATTTACCCCACACTCATCTGACCTGAGTTCAATTAGTCTAGAACATTCTCAAGGTCACTGCCTTGATGACCTCACAACCTTGAATTCAATTAGTCATGTTTGGAATGTTCTGGAAAGTTGATTAGTTGTGTAAGGGAGATAATTTTAGAACAGTAATTAGCATGTCAATAAAAGTTCTAGATTGTTCTTATATGCCTTTATAAAGGGACGTGCACAGCTTCCAGTCAGACTTTTGGGATCGTGTCTCTTGTGTGTTACTAAACTCCAGCAGTAGTCATTCTCAAGACTTTTCAAGACCTTCACTGTCAACGCTGGATTTATACTGTGGTCTTTGTGCAGCTTCAAGCCTGCAAGCCAAAGGACTGTTCATTCATCCGACTGACTGTTACAACTCTGAGACTGGAGCTTTGCCGTCCCAGCTGAGATAAGTAGTCTGTACACTTTTAAAGCTTGTACTCTGTCCCTAACTTAGCAATTAGTTTTGTTTTCGTAATAAATTTTGTTTAAAACGGAAACTGCTGAGTTCACCCTTTTGTTCGTTTTCTCTGCACGTAACAAATTGGGGGCTCGTCCGGGAGACGAATATTTTGAGCCGTTTGACAACATTTTGACAGCCTTTTCAAAACTACTGTATACTGTGAACTCAGCGAAATTCAATCATGGCGGAATTCAAGCCAGACGAATTTATGGATGACCTTGATCAGGACACATTTAATTCCCTCAGAAAAGACAACCTCATAGCACTGGCAATTTCCTTAAAGTAGATGTCAAAAGATCTATGCGCAAGCGAGAAATACAGTTCAAGATTGCAAAACATTTAGTTAATTCTGGCCATTTTGAGGAGTCTGCCTTAAAAGATTATGAGCCTGAGTCTTCCTCTGAACTCAGAAAATTAGAATTAGAATTGCGGACAAATTTGGAGATTAAGAAACTAGAATTACAAATGGAAGAAAGACAGAAAGAAAAAGAATTACAAATGGAAAAAGAGAGACAGGCATTAGAAAAAGAAAAAACGAATGCAGTTAGAAATGGAAGAAAGACAGAAAGAAAAAGAAAGGCAGGAAAGATTAGAAATGGAAGAAAGACAGAGAGAAAAAGAATTGCGATTAGAAGAACAGCGATTACAGGTAGAAATAAACGTTTAGAGCTTGGACAGTCAGGAAAATTCTTCCCTTCAGACAAGTTTGACATCACTAAGCATTTCAGGTTAGTTCCCCCTTTCCAAGAAAAGGATGTTGATAAATATTTCTCCATTTTGAGAAAATTGCTCAGAGTCTGAACTGGCCTAAGGAGTCCTGGTCTATGCTTTTGCAGAGTGCTTTGGTGGGTAAAGCCAGAGAAATTTACATTCAGTTGTCAGTAGAGCAGGCTTCAAATTATGATTCTGTGAAGGAATTAATTCTCAAGGGCTATGAGTTGGTTCCAGAAGCTTATCGTCAGAAATTTAGAGACTGTGAGAAAGCGAGAGATCAAACTTATGTTGAATTCGCTCGAACAAAAGAACAACTGTTTGATCGTTGGTGTTCTTCTGAAAAGGTCAGTCAGAATTTTGACAAATTACGACAACTTGTTTTGATTGAGGAATTTAAAAGGTGCATCCGGAGTGACATCAAGACGTTTATCAATGAACAAAAGGCAGATACATTGGAGGTTGCTGCACGTTTGGCCGATGATTATTCATTGACCCACAAATCTTCATTTCTCAGCAAACCGTCCCAGTCCTTTTCATACAGAAACAATGCAGGTAAATTTAACTCGTCCTTTTCATCCAGGAATTTTTCAAAGGACAGGAAATCAAATGACAACAGTTCACAGAGTTCAAGTAACGCTCCCACATCATCAGGTCCCAAGTCTCAATCTCCTTCTGACAAACAGTTCGGTACACTTTCTTGTAATTATTGTAAGAAAGACGGCCATTTGATGTCAGATTGTTTCAAATTGAAAAAAAAACGTGAAGGTCAAAGTGGTCAAAGTGGATCTAAGCCAACCGGCTATATTTCTTCATCAACTCAATTAGAGTCTAATAATGTGTGCAACACATTTTCTGAGGTTAAACCCCTCTTATCCCCAATTAATGAGGTCAAGGTCAATTCTTCTCAAGATAGCATTATGGGTATTTTCGAACCATTTATTCATGATGGTTTTATATCACTTTCTAGTGATTTTTCTTCCGCTACCCCTGTCAAAATTTTAAGAGATACCGGGGCTTCCCAGTCTCTTTTGTTGGCAGATACCCTGCCGTTTTCTGAAAAGTCATTTTCAGGTTCTAAAGTTCTTATTAAGGGGTAGATTGCAATGACTTTATTCCTGTTCCTCTCCATAATGTCTATTTGTCTTCGGACTTTGTTTCTGGACCTGTGACTTTAGGTATTAGGCCTTTTTTGCCTTTTGAAGGGATTCACCTTCTTCTCGGAAACGACCTTGCTGGGGACAAGGTCATTACTAATCCACTTGTGACTGATAATCCTAGTTTAGATCAGGATCCAGAGCCAATTGAACAAGAGATACCCGATTTATTTCCTTCATGTGCCATTACTCGAGCCATGTCAAAGAAAACTTCCGAGAATCAAAATTCTCTCAAAAATAATGTCACAGATGTTGACTTAAATGACACCTTTCTCAGTCAGGTGTTTGACACGGATCATTCCGTTTCCCCTCGTGGATTTGAAACTTCCAGTAAAACTTCTGCTGACCAAAGTCAGACATTTTCTGGATCAAATCTCATTGCAGAACAACACAAAGACCCAGATATTTTGTCTTTGTTTGACAGGGTAGATGATGAAGGTAAAACTTCAGATAGCTCTGTTTCCTATTATACAAAATCTGGTATTCTCATGCGTAATGGAGACCTCCAGACGTTTTGGTTGATGATGATTGGCTATAAAACATCAAATTGTGGTTCCAAAGCCCTACCGTGCTGAAATATTGCGCCTGGCCCATGAAACCCCTGGGCTGGTCACTTAGGAGTCAGGAAAACTTATCATAAAATTCTCAGTCACTTTTATTGGCCTAATCTCAGGCAGGATGTAGCACATTTCTGTAAAACTTGTCACACATGTCAAATGGTAGGAAAGCCAAATCAGACCATTCCAAAGGCCCCTTTACAGCCAATTCCTGCATTTCAAGAACCATTTAGTAGGATACTAATAGACTGTGTTGGGCCCCTACCAAAAACAAGATCAGGAAATGAGTACATGCTGACAATAATGTGTACATCAACTCGGTTCCAGAAGCCATACCACTGAGAAATATAAAGACAAAGACTATAGTGAAAGCTTTAGTCAAATTTTTCACTTTATTTGGCCTCCCTAAATGTGTCCAGTCCGATCAAGGCTCCAACTTTATGTCTGGAATTTTTCAACAAGTAATGGATCAGCTAGGCATTAACAGTATAGGTCATCCGCCTATCATCCAGAAAGTCAGGGTGCTCTTGAGCGATTTCATCAAACTTTGAAAAACATGATTAGGACCTACTGTTTTGACACAGAGAAGCAGTGGGATGAAGGAATTCATTTTCTGCTCTTTGCTGTTAGAGAGTCAATTCAAGAGTCTCTTGGTTTTAGCCCATTTGAGCTTGTATTTGGACATACAGTCCGTGGCCCACTTAAGCTCGTTAAAGAGAAATTCCTATCAGACGATGATGATTGTCTGAATATTTTGCAATATGTGTCAGATTTTCGTACGAAACTCTCTAAAGCATGTGAATTAGCCATAGAAAATCTTGAGTCATCTCAGCAGTCAATGAAAACCAAATATGATAAAAACACCTCAAAACGGAAGTTTGAACCAGGTCAAAAAGTTCTTGTTCTACTTCCGGTTCCTGGCAAACCACTCCATGCTCGTTACTTTGGGCCATACCTAATTGATAAGAAATTGAGTGATTTAAATTACATCATAATAACACCTGACAGGCGAAAACAAAAACAGCTATGTCACATAAATATGCTTAAGCCATATTTGGATAGGGATAATCCTACTATAACTCAGCCTGTCAGTACCGTCAGTTCTGGCCATTATGAAGATAGTGATACTGAAACTGACTTGAGTGAAAATACTCTAAACTCAAAGCTGGGCTCGGTCAAGCTTCAGAACTCAGAAATCCTGGAGAAGCTGGAGTCTACAAAGTTGGCACACACCTCCAGCCAGAACAACAACAACAGGTGAAAGAACTACTCCACGAATATAAACACCTGTTTCAAGATGTTCCAACGAGGACAAACGTCATCTATCACGACGTTGATGTTGGGGACAGTAAGCCTGTAAAACAACACCCATACAGACTGAATCCAACAAAAGCGAAATATCTCCAGGAAGAAGTCAAATACCTGCTGGACAATGACTTTATTGAACCCAGTAAAAGTAACTGGAGTTCGCCGTGCATACTTGTTCCCAAATCAGACCACAGTTATCGTATGTGCACGGACTTTAGGAAGGTCAACACTTTAACAAAGACAGACACTTTCCCAATCCCGAGGATTGATGACTGCATCGACCGAGTGGGAAAAGCCAAGTATGTGACGAAATTTGACCTACTGAAGGGATTTTGGCAAGTCCCTCTGACGGATCGTGCTCGTGAAATATCCGCCTTTGTTACACCAGACGGATTGTTCCAGTACAAGGTGATGCCATTCGGAATGAAGACTCTCCGGCAACGTTCCAACGGATGATCAACGACGTCATATCCGGGCTAGACGGGTGTGCAGCCTACGTTGACGACGTCGTCCTGTATAGTGACACCTGGGAGGAACACATCAAGCTCATGCGGAAGTTCTTTGAGAGACTGAGTAAAGCAATGTTGACTGTCAACCTTGCCAAATCTGAGTTTGGTTGGGCGAGGGTAACTTACCTCGGACATACTGTAGGACAGGGTGAGGTAAAACCTGTTGATGCTAAAATCAGTGCCATTTCAAGTTTTCCCATACCAAACTGCAAACGACAACTGATGCGCTTTCTCGGTATGGCTGGTTACTACAGAAAATTCTGTCCAAATTTCTCCACAATTACTGAGCCTTTGACTAACTTACTTAAAAGAAAGTAAAGTTTGTTTGGTCAGAGCAATGCCAACAGGCATTTGATACACTTAAAGCCATACTGCAAAGTGCCCCAGTGTTGTCTGCACCAGATTTCACTTTGCCATTCAAATTAGCTGTAGATGCTAGTGATACGGCTGCTGGTGCTGTTTTATTGCAAGAGGATAGTCATGGTGTAGATCATCCTGTTTGCTATTTTTCACGCAAATTTAACAAATCCCAGAGAAACTACTCTACAATTGAAAAAGAGTGTTTATCTTTGATATTAGCTTTACAGCATTTTGAAGTTTATGTTACTTCTTCAAATCAGCCAATAGTGGTTTATATTGATCACAACCCTCTTGTTTTTCTGCAGAAATTTAAAGGCAAAAATCAGAGTTGCTAAGATGGAGTTTAATGTTACAGGAGTTTAATCTTGACATTAGACATATCAAAGGCAGAGACAATTTAATTGCAGACTGTCTCTCTCGTATTTAGAGTTTATTGTTGTTCACTTTCAAGAAATTTTACTTTAGAGTAAAACAAAATTTGAGTACTTAAATCCTTTTCAAGATTACATTTGTAAAAGAAAGATTTTTCTTTGAAAAATTTTTTTTTTTTGAAGAGGGGGTGTGTTATGTAGGTCATTTACCCCACACTCATCATGACCTGAGTTCAATTAGTCTAGAACATTCTCAAGGTCACTGCCCTTGATGACCTCACAACCTTGAATTCAATTAGTCATGTTTGGAATGTTCTGGAAAGTTGATTAGTTGTGTAAGGGAGATAATTTTAGAACAGTAATTAGCATGTCAATAAAAGTTCTAGATTGTTCTTATATGCCTTTATAAAAGGGACGTGCACAGCTTCCAGTCAGACTTTTGGGATCGTGTCTCTTGTGTGTTACTAAACTCCAGCAGTAGTCATTCTCAAGACTTTTCAAGACCTTCACTGTCAACGCTGGATTTATACTGTGGTCTTTGTGCAGCTTCAAGCCTGCAAGCCAAAGGACTGTTCATTCATCCGACTGACTGTTACAACTCTGAGACTGGAGCTTTGCCGTCCCAGCTGAGATAAGTAGTCTGTACACTTTTAAAGCTTGTACTCTGTCCCTAACTTAGCAATTAGTTTTGTTTTCGTAATAAATTTTGTTTAAACGGAAACTGCTGAGTTCACCCTTTTGTTCGTTTTCTCTGCACGTAACATTATGATGATACTGTTGAGTGTAATGTCAATTATCTGCGCATTGGCATATTTAATGAGCGTTTGCAATTAGTGAAATAACTCTATAATTCCTGCACAAAATTTGACGACACATGCAAATAATGTTGATATGATATATCGAATTATACTTATTAAAATTGGGCAGTGTCAAGTTATTAAATAGCACATATGCATATTTTATAAGTTTTGTAATTAGTCATGTAACTCAGAGATAAATGCACCAAATTTGATGAAATCTGCTGCAGATACTGACCCGACAGATACCTAACTGTGGTATAAAGTATTTAGTAGTGTAAAGTTAATTAAGGGTGCACTTGCATATTTTATGAACTTTGTAATTAGGTGTATAACTCTAAAAATATGGCACAAAATTTGATGAAACCTGCTACAAATATTAATCTGATCAAATGTACAGAAAAACAGTGTCAAGTTATTAAATAGCTCATTTGCATATTTTATTACTTTTTGTAGATACTCATCTAACTTCGAATTAAATGCATCAAATTTGATCAAATCTGCTAGAGATACTGATCCGACAGATATCGGACTGTGTTGTAAAGCATTTAATGATTTGAATTTAATCATGGGTTTATTTACATATTTAATGAACTTTGTAATCGGGTATATAACTCTAAATTCCGGTACCAAATTTGGAAAAACCTGCTTCTGATATTGATCTGAAAAGTATCTAATTGTGCTAGGAACATTGAGCAGTGTGAAGTTAATTAAGGGTATATTCACCTATTTAATGAACTTTGTAATTGGTGATATTACTCCAAAATTATAGCATTTCATTTGATGAAACGTGCTGCATATGTGAATCTAATAGATATCTAATATGTGTGTGTACTGTGTACTGTGTCTGTGTGTCGTCTGCTCCACGCACACCGTGTTGCTCGGTTGCGCACAGAATTGCAACATCTAAGTCGGTTACTGTGACCAACTCTTTTGGGTTGGAAGCAGTGGCCGACTGGTTTTGTGTGAGGCCTAGCAGCTAGGCGATGTTGCCGTGAGTGTGTGGGGGTTCGAATCCCGTTTGGGTTATAGTAAAATTTATATTTCATGAAGCCTTGAGCAGTGTCAGTTTAACAATCAGCTCATTTGCATATTAAATTAGGTGTCGTAATTAGTGATTTTACTCTGACAGTACTGTGCGAAAATTGATAAAACCTGCTACATATAATAATATAAGAGATATCTGATTGTTCTGTAAAGCATAATATTAATGAGCCTATTGTAAAACACGTGAGCACATTCAGCTCACGTCTGGTTATTGAATGGTATCTAGAGTGCTTTTTGACATATTGAAAAATGAGATTTGGCCTAAAATGATTTTTTGAAATATTTAATACTCACATCTGTCCTTATCCTTGTGAAGGTTTTTTATTGAATTGACGCTCTCTTTTGTTTCTAGTAAATCGTCACCAACATCGAGGTCATAGAATGTGACGCTGTTTAGAATATATATATTTAATATATATATATATATATATATATAATATATATATATATATATATATATATATATATATATATATATATATATATATATATATATATATATATATATATATATATATATATATATATATATATATATAATATATATATATATATATATATATATATATATATATATATATATATATATATATATTTGTCTGTCCTTCACCTATGTATCTGGAAATCTCTCTATATCTATCTATAAATCTATCTCTCTGTCTGTCTGTCTGTCTGTCTGTCTGCCTGTCTGTCTGTTTGTTTGTCTGTCCGTCTGTCTGTCTTTCTATCTATCTATCTTTCTATCTATCTGTCTATCTGTCTATCTATCTATCTTTCTATCTATCTGTCTATCTATCTATCGATACACCATCTATCTGTCTTTTCCTCTATATGTCTTTTTCTATACGGACTCATTAGTCTATAAACTAGTAAATCAATCGAATAATTAATCGATTAATCAATCAATCAATCAAGGTGTCTAAATTATCGAGAAATCAGAATATAACATTGATTCATTTATCATAAGTTAGTCAGTTTGGGAATGAATCAATAAATGAATAAATGGATGAATGAATGAATCAATCAATCACATTATTCGGCTAACTACTTTTTTAGTTATGTGTCCATCCATCTCTATCTATCATTTCACCTGTTTAATGCCTTTGGTATATCGTCTTCGACGTTGCAAGTGTGGCAAAGATTCACTATATATTATATTATCATGATATTTAAATAAATATATAACATCCACCTATCAATCTATCAATTGACGTGTATAATTATATAAGTATCTATCTATCTAAGTATCTATCTATCTATCTAAGTATCTATCTGTCTAAGTATCTATCTAAGTATCTATCTATCTATCTACTATCTATCTATCTATCTATCTATCTATCTATCTATCTATCTATCTATCTATCTATCTATCTATCTATCTATGCTTTTATCTCTCGATCTTTCTATTTTTTCAAGTCATCAATCAATCAATTCATCCTTATTGACTTACTAGATTTCTCGATATTTATCAAACCAACTGTATATATGTCTGCGTTTCTACCCTTTTGAGAATCCAAGAAGATATGACTTGTTGTTTGGTATTCATATATCTAGATGTTTTTATCATATCTTCATAATTTTTACCGAATGGTAACTAGAGTGCTTTTTGACATATGGAAAATAACAAATTTGCCTTAAATGATATTCAAAGAGTTAATACTCACATATGTCTTCATCATGGGTGGGTTTTTTTGCTGAACTCTCGCTCATTTCTGTTTCTATGAAAACTTCACCAACATCGCATGCCTTGGAATCTGACGTTTTTTTTAAATATATTAAATATCATTTATACAATAAAATACAATATCTCTCTTCGACAAATGATCGCTGATGGCATCGGTGACAGGGGCCTTAGTTAGTGAAAACTGCTTATCTGACTTACAGATTGATATATGGCGGGTGCAACATGTGGGGCAGGATGCGCTTACTATTTTCGAAACACCTGACATCACTTCTTGGTCTTTTGGCCAAGTGTCCATATATCTTTCTTTCATGAATTTTAGTTTGTTTGCGTACCGTCTATTTACTGTCTGTTCAGTTCAGTTTAGTGTCTATTGTCTATTGTCCTGCGAATTCTGACCTAGTGTTATTGGATTATGGATTGGTATGATTGCGATTATTTTATATGCATGCATGCATGCAAGCGTGCATTTACACAAACACACATGCACGCATGCACTCCCGCACGAACGCACACACGAAAGCACTCAAGCACGCACGGAGTACGTACGTACGTACGTATTTATGTATGTATGTACGTACGTACGTACGCACGTATGTATGTATGTATGTATGTATGTATGTATGTATGTATGTATGTATGTATGTATGTATGTATGTATGTATGTATGTATGTATGTAGGTATGTATGTATGTATGTATGTATGGACTGATGGATGAATATATGTATGTATGTATGTATGTATGTATGTATGTATGTATGTATGTATGTATGTATGTATGTATGTATGTATGTATGTATGTATGTATGTATGTATGTATGCTGGAATGCATGAATGGATGCATGCATGCATGCTTATTTTATAGCGATGTCTGTCTGTATGTCTGCCTGTCTTTCTGTCTGTCTATCTTTCTGTCTGTGTGTGTGTGAGTGTGCGTGTCTGTGTGTGTGTGTGTGCGTGTGTGTGTTTGTGTGTCCGTCTGTTTACACGATAACTCAAAATTGCCTGAACAGATTCAAGTCCGATTTGGTAGACACGTGCCATATGCTACTTGCAAGAACTGATTAGATTTTGGTTAGTGTGGCTTGTATATCAATGAAGTGATGCAATATCATTTTTTTCATATAATGATTGTCCTATGGAGACTGTAATGACACTGTCGACATATATCAAGCAATACTGAACAAACGTTCATGACATTTTTCACAGATAACAATCTCAGAACATTATGATTATACTGTTGAGTGTAATGTCAATTATTTACTCATCTGCATATTTAATAAACGTTTGCAATCAGTGAAATAACTCTGAATTCCTGCACAAAATTTGACGACACTGCAAATAATGTTGATATGATATATATTGAATAGTACTTAGAAGCATTTGGCAGTGTCAAGTTATTAAATAGCACATTTGCATATTTTTATTAAGTTTTGTAATTCGTTATATAATTCCGAGGTAAATGCACTAATTTTTTTTCCATATAATGATTTTCCTATGGAGACTGTAATGACAGTTTCGACATATATCAAGCAATACTGAACAAAAGTTCATTAAACTTTTTACAGATGACAATCTCAGAATATTACGATGCTACTGTTGAGTGTAATGTCAATTATTTGCTCATCTGCATATTTAATGAACGTTTGCAATCAGTGAAATAACTCAGAAATTCCTGCACAAAATTTGACGACACATGCAAATTACGTTGATATGATATATATATCGAATTGTACTTAGAAAAATTGGGAAGCGTCAAGTTATTAAATAGCACATTTGCATATTTTATTAAGTTTTGTAATTAGTTATATAATTCCGAGATGAATGCACCAAATTTGACGAAATCTGCTACAGATACTGACCCGACATATATCTAACTGTGGTATAAAGCATTTAATAGTGTTAAGTTAATTAACTGTGCATTAGCATATTTTATGAACATTGTAATTAGGTATATAACTCTGAAATCATGGCACAAAATTTGATGTAACCGACACAAATATTAATCTGATAAATATCTCATTGTACAGAAAAACATTTGATAGTGTCAAGTTAATAAATAGCTCATTTGCATATTTTATTTACTTTTGTAATTAGTTATATAATTCCGAGATAAAGACACTAAGATTGACCAAACCTGCTAGAGATATTGATCTTATAAATATCTAATTGTGACAGGAAACATTGAGCAGTGTGAAGTTATTTGAGGGTTTATTTGCATATTTAATGAACTTTGTAATTGGTGATATTACTCTAAATTATAGCATTACATTAGATGAAACGTGCTGCATACGTGGTTCTGATAGATATCTAATTGTGCCATGAAGCCTTGAGCAGTGTCAGGTTATTAAATAGCTCGTTTGCATATTAAATAAAGTGATGTAATTAGTGATTTTACTCTGACAGTACTATGCGAAAGTTGATAAACCTGCTACATTTAAAAATATAACAGATATCTGATTGTACTGTAAAGCGTACTATTGATGAGCCGATTGAAAAACACGTGAGCACATTAAGCTCACATATGATTAATGAATGGTATCTAATGTGCTTTTTGACATACTGAAAAAACGAAATTTGGCCTAAAATAATTTTCTAAAGATTTCATACTCACACCTGTCCTCATCCTGATGAAGATTTGTATCTATCCTTGTGTCTGTCTTTTTGTCTGTCTATCTAACCATGAGGGGAACGCTCCATTAACTTGGACGTACCCGAGTAACCCGAGTTGGTTATCAGAGGATTAATCTCTATGTCAACATATGCGAACAGATTATCTTTTAGTGTAATAAAACATTAGCACTGCCGGAACTACTTTTAGCATGGCCCATGCCGTGACAGCTCTTGTCCGGCACTCATGATTTCCGACCGGCGTTAAAAGTGCCGTCCAGCACTTGCTGTTACTTTGAGGTCATCATTTAGTTCATAAAATTGCATGAAGAGTTTACAAAAACGATGGTACTATAGAATCCCTTTCAAATAAAATGCTGTTTAAACAATACTAGCAGTTAATTAACGTACGCTGATTTTGCATACGAAAAGCTATTTTTGTATGAATGTTTATACCCCTATAAAAGAAAGTACGGTAGCGAAAATCAGCACAACAAAACAGGACTTTTACTAAAACGTACTCTTTCAATTTCAGTGCAGACTCACATTGCGGAAAGGTGCATGCAATGCAATGAAAGTCACGAGCAAACTTTGGTGTCAACGGATCCAGTCTTTGAATTATCAATGAACACTCACTTATTTTTCTGGTCAAAAGCCAAAGGCTACTTGTCCATCGCAACAAGCCTCTCTGTTTGAATCCGCGTGTTCATTTTTATCCGGATGCCGGCCAAATTGACCGGCTACTTCCGTATTTTGGCCGGCTACTTTTCAGCAATGTTTCGCTCTCTAGCCCCGAAATTCTGGTTTTGATAATAATATTTTGATATTTGTTGTCTTGCAAGCCGGAGATAACATTTCAGAAGTGCCTATGTGGCTATATGTAATCTAGCAATTTACGCGGTGAACTTGTTGCTATCTAGTATCAGCCTGTAGTACCGCGATCTGCGAACGTGTACTGTACTGGGAATCGCTCTCGAGGTCATCCTTGCTTTCCCGACTACAGCCCGAATTATTCCGTCGTTCACATCGGGTGCAGCTTACAATTGGACTGACGTTACGCCCACAATAGCCGGTCATTTCCGAATAAAGCCGACGTTTGTTTCTCTCAAACGCGAAAGAGAAGAAAGTCTCAAACGCGGAAGAGAAAGTCGACGCTTCAGAGCTTTTGTTTTCCGCGTAAGAGTAGAGCCTGTCTGATGGGTAGGTTTTTGATCAAATGTAAAGCGACCAAAAGTTACTGAGTCTCATTTTTCATACTTTTGAAACGCCACGTCAATCCATCCATAGTCGATCATAGATCTACATCGCGTTTTGTGGAGGGGCCGTGGTTTAAGCGGAAGGGAAAGTCTACGCGGGAGTCTACGCTTGAAAACGTTGATTTTCTGCGTAAGAGTAGGACTTTGTCTGTTGTTTGCCGGACGTTTTAGATCAAATCTAAATAATCACAATTACTTGGTCTCATTTTTCGTACTTTTGAAACGCTACGTCGATCACAGTGTCAAATTTCAGGTCGACCACAGTCCCTCAATCCACCGGTCTGGAAACGCCTATTATAAAAGGTGTCAATCACCTGGACCGCACAGCCAAACCGCGATACGAGGGGCAGTCACGTAACAATGCGTAGCTTGGGTTTGTCCTACATGCCAAAGTCCCCGATTGTGTGTACGCTTTACTCGAATTTTCGTTGTTTTTGGCTCTATTGAGTTTTTTCTCCGTCTATCTACGACACGAAGACAGAAATCATCATATCCTGAAACCGGTGTTTGTTGTGATCCTTCTCCCATCGTAAATGATGATAGTGTGCGATAATTTCCGAGGTTGATCGCTGCGAGTGTGTTGACGTAGCACAAGCAACTGCAGGAATCAAACCGGAAAATTTGTCGTCGCTTTCTCTTGCAAGGCTAGTATTCAGTGCCTCCAAATATGATAAAGTATGTTTTCTGTGTAATATTCTGTGAAATCATGTCTGTTAATTGAGCAGAATAGGAAAGACAACTGCAGAAATGCATGGATAGAGGGACTGTGGATCGACCGATATTGCATTATGTGTAAGCTTACTGTGTCACAATCGACTAATCGACTGCAGGTGTGTTGTACACATACGGTGTCGTACAGGTTGACGTTGGGTGTCGTCAATTTGGAATTTTATCAAACATGAACACTGGAATTTAGCTCTCTTTTTCAATTATATTCAACATCACCAAAAATCAATGGTAAGCTCGCGAATTCGTTTTATTGTGAAATTAATACCGTGAATTAAATCACTGAAAATTGTGCCGTCCGCCGACCGGCCTCGTTAACTGCCTCTACCATTTCTCCTTTCTTATAATATGTACGAGTGGCCATACTGTTTACAGACGGATCCGGCTAGCAATTCATTGACTTAAATTCGCTCTATAGGAGATGTAATGTCACAGGATACGCGCAGCTCTTGGAGACCTTACTCGTTACGTTGTTTGCAAGTGCAAGAAAAATCTCGCCACGTGGAAAGAACGTTCCATGCTGTTCTGATCACATTTGCATATATGATCAATGCGCGTTACTGAAGTGAAGCGTCCGAAAATAGGAAACTTAAATGAAAATGAACGAAGAACGATATTTTGTTTCACCATATTTCAAAAACTTAGTTTAGAGCCTAAACTAAAGAATAAACTAGATTACTTGCATTGAAAAAGGGCAGTTCACTTTTTCCTGTCAACATAGTTCCATGTGCAAGCATATGTGTGTGCCCGTGGTATTGAGTGAGTCGTTACAGCCTTACGTTCCTATCATAGCACCAGCTCGATAATAGATATCGCAACAATGGAAAATTAACACCTTGGGGATTAAAAGTCTTCTGTTTGTCACCCGAGTTGGCAGACAGCAACTCGGGTTTCAGGTACCATCAAAGTTAATGGAACCTTCCCTCAATGCTATATATACTAATGTCTGTGTGTCTGTATCGTGGGTCTTCTGTCTGTCTGTCTGTCTGTCTTTCTGTATGTATGTATGTATGTATTGTATGTATGTATGTATGTATGTATGTATGTATGTATGTATGTATGTATGTATGTATGTATGTATGTATGTATGTATGTATGTATGTATGTATGTATGTATGTATGTATGTATGTATGTATGTATGTTTGTTTGTGTGTGTGTATGTGTATGTATGTGTGTGTATGTATGTATGTCTGTCTGTCTTTCTGTATGTATGTATGTATGTATGTATGTATGTATGTATGTATGTATGTATGTATGTATGTATGTATGTATGTATGTATGTATGTATGTATGTATGTATGTATGTATGTATGTATGTATGTATGTATGTATGTATGTATGTATGTATGTATGTATGTATGTATGTATGTATGTATGTATGTATGTTTGTTTGTGTGTGTGTATGTGTATGTATGTGTGTGTATGTATGTATGTATGTATTATGTATGTATGTATGTATGTATGTATGTATGTATGTATGTATGTATGTATGTATGTATGTATGTATGTATGTATGTATGTATGTATGTATGTATGTATGTATGTATGTATGTATGTATGTAAATATGTATGTATGTATGTATGTATGTATGTATGTATGTATGTATGTATGTATGTATGTATGTATGTATGTATGTATGTATGTATGTATGTATGTATGTATGTATGTATGTATGTATGTATGTATGTATGTATGTATGTATGCATGTGTGTATGTGTGTGTGCATCTGTCCGTCTATCTGTGTGTCTGTCTATCTGTGCCGTCTCTGTTTATCTCTCTCTCTATCTACTATCTATCTATCTATCTATCTATCTATCTATCTATCTGTCTATCTGTCTATCTATATCTATCTATTTTACGCCATCTGTCTTTTTATCTCTCTATTCATATCTCTATCTCACTTTCTCTCTATATTCACCATGTCAACTTATTTGTCTCTGTCTGTCTTTCTCTTTACATACTGACTAATTAAGCTATATATTAGTCAATCATTAAATCAGTCAATCAATTAATCAGTCAAACTATCAATAAATAAATCAATCGAACAAGTAATCCATAAATTGTCTTGACAAACTAATGTTACCCTCCGTCCATTTGGTTGAGTCATGAGCCTTATAACAGTTTCGATATTTGTCTATGTATATTTCATTTTCAAAATTATCGAGGATACAAGAAGATAACAAGTCCATTGCTTGATGTTGATATGTGAAGAGATTTTTCTATTTTATTTGAAATTCAGAAACTAGTATTTGAGTGGGTTTTGATATTCTAAAACAACACTTTCATAAAATGATACAAAAAAAAAAATAAAAACTCAAATAAGTTAGCTTCCTGATAGCCATTTTTTATTAATTTACCTTCTTCTTCTGCTTCTGGTAAATCGTAGGTAGCATCGCAGGGTTGGGACTTCGACACTATCAAGAATATATTCATCCAGAAATTATATTAATATAGTTATCTTTCTTTCCATCCATCCATCCATCCAGCTATCTATCTATCTATCTATCTATCTATCTATCTATCTATCTATCTATCTATCTATCCATTTTGTTTACTCCCTCTCTATCTTTTTATCTATCTATTCATATATCTATCTCACTCTCTCTTTATCTATCACCATGTCAACTGGTACTTATTTGTCTCTGTCTGTCTTTCTCTTTATATACTAGGTAATTAAGCTATATATTAGTCAATCATTAAATCAATCAATCAATCATCAATCAATCAAACTATCAATAAATAAATCAATAGAACAATTAATCCATTAATTGTCTTGACAAACTAATGTTACCCCCCGTCCATTTGGTTGAGTCATGAGCCTTATAACAGTTTCGATATTTGTCTATGTATATTTCATTTTCAACATTATCGAGAATACAAGAAGATAACAAATCCATAGCTTGATGTTGATATATGAAGAGATTTTTCTATTTTATTTGAAATTCAGAAACTGATATTTGAGTGAGTTTTGATATTTTAAAACAGCACTTTCATAAAATGATACAAAAAAACCCATAAAACCTCACATAAGTTAGCTTCCTGATAGCCATTTTTACTAATTTACCTTCTTCTTCTGCTTCTGGTAAATCGTCAGTAGCACCGCAGGGTTTGGACTTTGACACTATCCAGAATATATCAATCCAGAAATTAATTATATATTATCTTTCTTTCCATCCATCCATCTATAAATATGTCCATCTATCTATCTATCTATCTATCTATCTATCTATCTATCTATCTATCTATCTATCTATCTATCTATCTATCTCTCCCTCTCTCTCTCTCTCTCTCTCTATCTATCTATCTATCTATCTATCTATCTATCTATCTATCTATCTATCTATCTATCTATGTACCTGTGTTTTTATCTGTCCGTCTGTTTATCTTTTCAAGTCATCAATATAGCAATTCATCATAATTGACCTACTAAATTTCACGATTTTTATCGAACAAACACTATCTATTTCTGTTTTTTACCCTTTCGAGTATACAAAAAAGATAAGAAACTTATTGTTCTGTATTCAGATATCTAGATGATTTTATCGTGTTTTCATAATTGTTATTGAATGGTTTCTACAATGCTTTCTGAAAAACGCAAAATAACAAATTTGCCTTAAATGATATTCAAAAGATGTAATACTCACATATGTCTTTATCAAGGTGAGGGTATCTTATTGGATTTTTGCTAATTTCTGCTTGTATCATAACGCCACCAAGTCACAAATCTTGGAATCTGACGCTGTTTAAAATATATTAATATATCATTTACATGTATGCATGCATGCTTGCATGCAAGCATGCACGCACGCACGCACTACGCATATTGGCACGAGCATGCATGCATGCATGTATGTATGTATGTATATATGTATGTATATATGATGTATGTATGTATGTATGTATGTATGTATGTATGTATGTATGTATGTATGTATGTATGTATGTATGTGTGTTGTATGTATGTATGTATGTATGTATGTATGTATGTATGTATGTATGTATGTATGTATGTATGTATGTATGTATGTATGTATGTATGTATGTATGTATGTATGTATGTATGTATGTATGAGTGTGCCTGTCTGTGTGTGTCCGTGTGTTTACACGATAACTCAAAATTGCCTGAACAGATTTAAGTCCGATTTGGTAGACACGTGCCATATGCTACTTGCAAGAACTGATTAGATTTTGGTTAGTATGGCTTGTATATCAATGAAGTGATGCAATATCATTTTTTTCATATAATGATTTTCCGATGGAGACTGTAATGACACTGTCGACAAATATCAAGCAATACTGAACAAAAGTTCATTAAAACTTTTACAGATGACAATCTCAGAATATTATGATGATACTGTTGAGTGTAATGTCAATTATTTGCCCATCTGAATATTTAATTAACGTTTGCAATCAGTGAAATAACTTTGAAATTCCTGCACAAAATTTGACGACACATGCAAGTAATGTTGATATGATATATCGAATTGTACTTAGAAAAATTGGGCAGTGTCAAGTTATTAAATAGCACATTTGCATATTTTATTAAGTTTTGTAATAAGTTATATAATTCCGAGATAAATACACCAAATTTGATGAAATCCGCTACAGATACTGACCCGACAGATATCTAACCGTGGTATAACACCATTTAGTAGTGTTAAGTTAATGAACTGTGCATTAGCATATTTCATGAACTTTGTAATTAGGTATATAACTCTGAAATCATGGCACAAAAAATTTGATGAAACCTGCCACAAATATTAATCTGATAAATATCTCATTGTACAGAAAAACATTTGACATGTCAAGATAATGAATAGCTCATTTGCATATTTTATTTGTTTTTGTAATTAATTATTTACTTCCCAGATAAAGACACCAAGTTTGACGAACCCTGCTACAGATATTGATCTGATAAATATCTATTGTGATAGGAAACATTGAGCTGTATATATATATATAATTATCTATGTATAAATCTATCTATCAATCTGACAAACTCTATTTCTATCTATATATACATCTGTTAATCTATTTATTTTATTTATTTATTTATTTTATCTATCTATTTAGCTGCCTATCTCTCTATCCATGTATCTATACTTGTGTCTGCCTGTGGTCTTGTATGTCTGTCTGTCTAACTATAAAAAATAATGTCTGTCTGTCTGTCTGTCTGTCTGTCTGTCTGTCTGTCTGTCTGTCTGTCTGTATGTATGTATGTATGTATGTATGTATGTATGTATGTATGTATGTATGTATGTATGTATGTATGTATGTACGATGTATGTATGTATGTATGTATGTATGTATGAGTGTGCCTGTCTGTGTGTGTCCGTGTGTTTTACACGATAACTCAAAAACGCCTGAACAGATTTAAGTCCGATTTGGTAGACACGTGCCATATGCTACTTGCAAGAACTGATTAGATTTTGGTTAGTATGGCTTGTATATCAATGAAGTGATGCAATATCATTTTTTTCATATAATGATTTTCCGATGGAGACTGTAATGACACTGTCGACAAATATCAAGCAATACTGAACAAAAGTTCATTAAACTTTTTACAGATGACAATCTCAGAATATTATGATGATACTGTTGAGTGTAATGTCAATTATTTGCCCATCTGCATATTTAATTAACGTTTGCAATCAGTGAAATAACTTTGAAATTCCTGCACAAATTTGATGACACATGCAAATAATGTTGATATGATATATCGAATTGTACTTAGAAAAATTGGGCAGTGTTAAGTTATTAAATAGCACATTTGCATATTTTATTAAGTTTTGTAATTAGTTATATAATTCCGAGATAAATACACCAAATTTGATGAAATCTGCTACAGATACTGACCCGACAGATATCTAACCGTGGTATAAACCATTTAGTAGTGTTAAGTTAATGAACTGTGCATTAGCATGTTTCATGAACTTTGTAATTAGGTATTAACCTCTGAAATCATGGCATAAAAAAATGTGATGAAACCTGCTACAAATATTAATCTGATAAATATCTCATTGAACAGAAAAACATTTGACAGTGTCAAGATAATGAATAGCTCATTTGCATATTTTATTTGTTTTTGTAATTAGTTATTTAATTCCCAGATGAAGACACCAAGTTTGACGAACCCTGCTACAGATATTGATCTGATAAATATCTAATTGTGACAGGAAACATTGAGCTGTGTGAAGTTAATTGAGGGTTCATTTACATATGTAATGAACTATATGATTGGTAATATTACTCCAATATTATAGCATTACATTTGATGAAACGTGCTGCATATATGGATCTGATAGATATATCTAATTGTCCCATGAAGCCTTGAGCAGTGTCAGTTAACAAACAGCTCATTTGCATATCAAATTAAAAGTTGTAATTCGTGATTTTACTCTAACAGTTCTGTGTAAAAGTTGATAAAACCTGCTACATATAAAAATATAACAGATATCTGATTGTACTGTAAAGCGTACTATTGATGAGCCGGTTCTAAAACACATGAGCACATTCAGCTCACATATAGTTGATGAATAGTATCTAAAGTACTTTTTGACATAATGAAAAACGAAATTTGGCCTAAAATAATTTTCTAAAGATTTCATACTCACAGCTGTCCTCATCCTCGTGATGATTTTTTTTTTGAATTTTCAATCTTTTTTATTTGTAGTAATTCGTCACCAACATCGGAGGGGTTTGAAAGTGACGCTGTTTAGAATATATTAACAAAGTATTAATAGACATATACTTGTCTATGTTTAAATCTATCTATCAATCTGGAAAACTCTATTTCTATCTATATATACATCTGTTAATCTATTTATTTTATTTATTTATTTATTTATTTTATCTAGCTATTTAGCTACCTATCTCTCTATCCATGTATCTATCCTTGTGTCTGTCTGTGTCTTGTGTTTCTGTCTGTCTGTCTATCAAACTATATAAATAATGTGTGCCTATCTGTCTGTCTGTCTGTCTGTCTGTCTGTCTGTCTGTGTGTCTGTGTGTCTGTCT